>NC_047103.1:158889249-158921749 GCF_902500255.1 Thalassophryne amazonica
TGCGCCGCGCTCCAAGCTGCGACGACGAGGCAGAAAATGCCAGATCATTTCTCAGCTGATGGCTCTGTGGATACGAGACCGTCGTGTGCACTTTTTCTGGTTATCACAAGAGCTGGACATCAGCCATTTTCCGGCAGATTTCACTTTTAACAAGAGATTTTGTCATGGAAAGCCGCGCGGAGGCTTCGTGCGTAACGACTGATTCACTCTTTGAGCGAGACAAAGAACACCTCCGTTTCGGAATGTCATGGGACAAGTTGGGACATGCCTATCTCAGCTTTCAATGCTTACCAGTCCAGTAAGTATCAGAGAAATTGTGGAGAGCTGGGCTTGTTTTATCTGGCTTTCGGTGAAAATTTTATGGGCTTCACAGAGAATAAGGCGTGTTACTACAGCTTTAAGGATGGCCCACAATGGCGCACGGCTCGCCGCGCTCCGAGCCGCCATCGAGAGGCAGAAACCACCACATGTCCGGCTCTTGTGATAACCAGAGAAATTGTACACGACGGTCCCGGCTCCACACAGCGATCCGTTTAGAAATGATGTGGTGGTTTCTGCTTCATGATGGCGGATCGGAGCGAGGCGAGCTGTGCGCCATTGTGGGCCTTCCTTAAAGCTGTAGTAACCCTCCTTATTCTCTGTGAAGCCCGTAAAATTTTCACTGAAAGCCAGATAAATTTTTCGAATGGTTTCCAGCTGCCTGTCTCTAACAGTGTCTGAAAAGATTCTGATGGAAAAAAAAGCCCAAATCATTCCGCCATTTCCTCGCAATGAAACAACGAGAGGGGTGGACGAGTGCTCACTCAAAGCCTGCCCACAGGCGAATGACGCAACCGACAGGCGTGGAAAAACTCACGCATGCGCACGAAGGTTCAAGCTTGGCTGACGTAAAAACATATGAATCAAATCCATATATTTTTTGCATAAAATAAAAAGGTCGGATACTTTTCTCACAGACCTCGTGTGTATATATATACGAGGGCTGTCAATAAAGTTACGGTCCTTTTTATTTTTTTCAAAAACTATATGGATTTCATTCATATGTTTTTACGTCAGACATGCTTGAACCCTCGTGCGCATGCGTGAGTTTTTCCACGCCTGTCGGTGACGTCATTCGCCTGTGAGCACTCCTTGTGGGAGGAGTCGTCCAGCCCCTCGTCGGAATTCCTTTGTCTGAGAAGTTGCTGAGAGACTGGTGCGTTGTTTGATCAAAATTTTTTCTAAACCTGTGAGACACATCGAAGTGGACACGGTTCGAAAAATTAAGCTGGTTTTCAGTGAAAATTTTAACAGCTGATGAGAGATTTTGAGGTGATTCTGTCGCTTTAAGGACTTTTCACGGTGCGAGACGTCGTGCAGCGCTCTCAGGCGGCGTCATCAGCCTGTTCAAGCTGAAAACCTCCACATTTCAGGCTCTATTGATCCAGGACGTCGTGAGAGAACAGAGAAGTTTCAGAAGAAGTCGGTTTCAGCATTTTATCCGGATATTCCATTGTTAAAGGAGATTTTTTTAATGAAAGACGTGCGGACGGGTCCGCGCGTCGGGACGCAGCCGCCGCGACGCTCCGCCACAGGAAAAACACCTCTGTTGAAAGCCTTAAGGACAAGTTGGAACATGTCCTGCCTGTTAAACAATTTCTCATATACTCACTCCACTGAAAGCCATCAAAAGCCGCCTGGATTTTACAAATGGTTATCAACACGGAGGTGTTTTTCCTGTGCCGCCGCACCGCGTCGGCTGCGTCCCGACGCGCGGATCCGTCCGCACGTCTTTCATTAAAAAAATCTCCTTTAACAGTGGAATATCCGGATAAAATGCTGAAACCGACTTCTTCTGAAACTTCTCTGTTCTCTCACGACGTCCTGGATCAATAGAGCCTGAAATGTGGAGGTTTTCAGCTTGAACAGGCTGATGACGCTGCCTGAGAGCGCTGCACGACGTCTCGCACCGTGAAAAGTCCTTAAAGCGACAGAATCACCTCAAAATCTCTCATCAGCTGTTAAAATTTTCACTGAAAACCAGCTTAATTTTTCGAACCGTGTCCACTTCGATGTGTCTCACAGGTTTAGAAAAAATTTTGATCAAACAACGCGCCAGTCTCTCAGCAACTTCTCAGACAAAGGAATTCCGACGAGGGGCTGGACGACTCCTCCCACAAGGAGTGCTCACAGGCGAATGATGTCACCGACAGGCGTGGAAAAACTCACGCATGCGCACGAGGGTTCAAGCATGTCTGACGTAAAAACATATGAATGAAATCCATATAGTTTTTGAAAAAAATAAAAATGACCGTTACTTTATTGACAGCCCTCGTGTATATATATATATATATATATATATATATATACAGACATTCCTTGGGTCACTATTTATTAATGATTTATTTAGTTTTTAATGACCACTCATGGCTCATCTGCACTATCTTCATGGGCCACCAAGATGCCTCAGCCTAACTGCAATACTTTAAGCGGCTCACTTCAGGGCCATGGCCCACACTTTGGGAGCCACTGCCCTACAAAATCATGAAAGGTAAGTTTTGTATCCTACTCTGTTTTCAAGCTGTCAAAGTTCTCATGCTCAAACTTCAAATGCAACTGAGGAGTTTGTCTTTTTTTTCTCCTTCCTTTTAACAGGTTGCAAATATGTAAATACAGAAGCAAAATGCCCAACAGCTTTTGGTTAAAACGCTGGACTATCTAGTATGCAAGTAACCATAGCTGAAACACGGTTGAGTACTAAAACAGTTGCATCAAATGTGTTTTCTTGTTTGTGTGATTAATGCTCGGACTAAAAAGCAGCTAACAAACTAAACAGGAACAGATTTTAGTCTGATAAAAGTAAATTTGCCAATTTTCTGTTACTTTCTTGCAGTTTGACATGATCAGGGCTAAAGATACCAGAAGGTTCAGATGCTGTTCGTTATCTCGAGCTCCTTTCTTTTTTAACCATTGTTCATTCACTCTTTGAAGTATTTTTAGGCACAGGACCCACGCGGTGGTCTGTTTGAAATGCGTTTATTACAGTTAGCGCGCCTCTGTGGACACATCCTCAGCAGAAGAGCAGCAGCAACAGAAAGCAGAACAAAGGAACCAGAGTTTGATCGTCTTTGCATTTGTTTGCACTGTTGTTCGTATTTCTATAAAGATAAATCACAGCTACCCCCCCCCCCCCCCCCCCCCCCCAAAAAAAAAAATCCACCAACTCGTATACACAGATGACAGGTGGGGGCTTTTTTATTTTCATTCAGTGAGGGGAAAAATGGAGTAAAAAGAGACACCAAAATGAATGCATTTTTTTTAAAGTGGAGCTGAGCTTTGTGCAAAATCGCCCCCCCCCCCACCAGGGGGCCTCCGTTATTGAAAGCCATTTCCTCTCAAAATGAGTGCGGCTCCACCATTGGCCTGGCTCTCGTTAACATAAATTTGGCCTGCCTTTGTGTAGAGCCGACTGGAGCTGCAGCTGGAAGTGTGTGTGCGCACGTGCATGTGTGTATGTGGGGGGTACAGGGGATGTACAAAAGTGCTGCACAGATGAGCTACATTTATATGAAGGATTCCAGTCTAAATGAAATCCAGTCAGAACGGAATCATTCTGAAAGGTGATTTCACACATGGTTCACATGGCTGCAATAACAATGATCTACTCGATGCACATGGTGATATTTATTGCTCAGAACAGTTGGATTGGTTGTTGACATGTGCACAATGTGGCTCCTGTTTTTTTTTTTTTTTTTTCCCCCCAACAGTAATTGACAAATTGTAGGAGCTCGGTCAGCTCTGTCACTCGGGAGGAGCTCGGAGTCGAGCCGCCGCTCCTCCACGTTGAAAGGAGTTAGTTGAGGTGGCTCGGGCATCTTTTCCGGATGCCCCCTGGACGCCTCGCTGGAGAGGTGTTCTGGGCACGTCCCATTGGGAGGAGGCCCCGGGGAAGACCCAGGACACGCTGGAGGGACTATATCTCTCGGCTGGCTTGGGAACACCTTGGGGTTCCCCCGGAGAAGCTGGGGGAGGTGTGTGTGGATCGGGAGGTCAGTGCGGCTTTGCTTAAGCTGCTGCCCCCGCAACCCGACTCCAGATAAAGTGGAAGAAAATGGATGAATGGATGGAACAGTAATTGACATTATTGTATTTTTGCTGCTCAAACTGCAGCTGGAGAGAGTAATAAAGATCAACTCAAAAACAGCAGCAAAATCACACCACGTCGTGCTTTTTACTTTCACCCCTTTCTTCTTTTAACACGAGCTGGTGGTTCATGCAAATTAGGGAACAGCTCTTCATTTGCTTTGTTTCTGGTCGTGCAAGCAGTGTTTTTTGTGTGTTTATCCATTCAGTAAGTCCTCATGTTGTCAATTCTAACGTCACTACATAAGAGATGGGCTTGTATAGAAAGTTACATTTGTGGAGAACAATCTGATCAGGTGTTTACATGGATAATGTGTTCCAATCTAACTGATTCCAAAAGGAAATTGAAATGTAGTTTAATCTAAATATTCAGTAATGAAGACATAAGAAAGATGACGGGTTTCTAGTGCAATTGCACATCGAGCCTGAATGTTACACTAATACTTATCAGCATATACAGTGCATCCAGAAGCAGTGGTGGGCACACTTCCGATAATCCGATAACAGATAATTATCGAAGATAATGTTTTCATTATCAGATTATCTTTTTAGATAAATTTAAAAACCATCATCTGACTAATTATCTTCCGATGAATTACCGTCCGATAACTTTTAGACCGATAACGTACTAAACTAAGCTGAACAGTGAAAAACATTTTTAAAACTGTTAAAGCTGTTGAGACCTACCTGTTAAAAGTTTCCTAATAGACATGTTGTTCTACCCTCTGCAAACAGAAACCACTCTTATCATCTGTAAGCAAAGGAGAACTGGTGACCAAAAAAAAAGCCATTTCCTTTAACACCATACTAATATAATCACAATGTCACCAAGTCATCCAGAGGCATACATGTTTAACTTGTGGTTCAAATTTTAACCACTCATTTTAGACAAGTTATTTAAAATTATTGTCAGTCTGAAGTTTATAAAGTGAAAATATCAGATATATGTTTTCGTTTTAAAGTAATGTGCTAATTTTTATGGTTTTGTGAGCACATGCTGTGCCAGGCAGCAATGCATTATGGGTAGCATAAGGTAATCTCAGATGTTCACGACAGGACAAATGCATTTCAGACACTCTGTTCAGGGTCCACAGATAACAGCATTAAACTCTAGTGCCTAAAACTCTCGTGAATATATTCTCTGGGTTTATAGATGTTAGTGTATTTGCGTTTGTTAAATTCCACGCATCTTAAATGTAGCAGACATGGATTATCTGGAATTTTGACATTTTTTCAAGGCCGCTACTGCCATCTACTGGCCAGGAGTGTTCATGGCAGTATTAAACGTCTGGGTACATGGCTGCTCTCAAAGTGTTGGTATTGTCCATTGTCCAGGCGCTTTTTGTGTGCATATATTTGTTAACTTTGTATTCTAAAACTACAGTTAGAAGTAATTCCGACTCCTTATCGGTCCACACGAACGAGGTTGGTGCCATGTTTTTAGTTTTTGTGGAAGTGATGACAAGAGAATAAGGCTCCTGATTGGATAGAATTTTAATCAGTACCGCCACCCAAAGGTTTGGCAGACTAATTACAACACATTTATATGGTTCGATGTGGATGGATTTTTTTTTTTTAAATGACGTAGTGTGGATGAAGTTTTTTCCCTAAACTGAAAGGGTAAGATATTCAGTTTTACAAATACCCAACGTGTGTACATGGCCTTATGTCTGTGAAAGGCACTATATAAATAAATTTACTTACTTACTTACTAATATTGAGTGCACGTTTTACAACATCATAAAAGTTTTAAAACATGCAATTGCGATGACACTTCCAGGGCTCCGTAAAAATGCCTGTTTTTACAAATAAAAATGGAATATTTTACAAAAGCACATTTATCTTTAAACCAACACACGACACACGTCACATTAACGTGTTGGTTTACATAATGTATTACTGAATCAATCACTGTTTAGTACTTTTACCCAGAATGCTTTGCGGTCTGTGTTTGTTACAAAACCTCAAAATTAGTGCCTTATTCAACATTAAAAGATATGTTATATTTTAACTTTGTACAAATGACAGAATTGACATTAATGGAGTTATTCTATCAGTATTTTCAAAAAACCATAAGTTAGTATGACTTTATTTTTCAAGACCTCCGCCTGACCGGCGTGTTGAAATTGATAGGGAGCTGGCCTTATGGCTGCTCTTGGTTTGTCTCTGTGGTAGGAGCACTGTTGTAAACAAGAGCTTCCAGCAGGGGCAGAATGTTGAAAGAAAAATGATTAAGATTAGTAAAGAGTTGATTTTGTGGGTGCTCTCAGAATTGGTCTGTGCTGCTTCCTGCAGGGGGCAGCATGGTCAAATATTCATTGCTTATTCTTTAGGTCTTTCACTGCTTTTGATGCTTTGAAAAGCGATCATGTTAAAAATCAATTTCAGCTCTTTAGTAACTGCAAATGTCCCATAGACAACACCGGAATTTATCGGTTATCGATTATCTGTAACTTCCGATACATTTTTGGGTGGTTTATCGGTTTATCTTTATCAAAGATAACTTTTCATTTATCTTATCTGTTATCGAAGTTATTTTTTTGGTTATCTGTGCCCACCACTGTCCAGAAGGTATTCACAGCATTTTCATTTCCTCACTTTTTTGTGATTTTTGCAAATTTATTAAAAATTAAAAACAACTAAGAAATCACATGTACATAAGTATTCACAGCCTTTGCCATGAAGCTCAAAATTGAGCTCAGGTGCATCCTGTTTCCACTGATTGTCCTTGAGATGTTTCTACAGCTTAATTGGATTCCACCTGTGGTAAATTCAGTTGATTGAACATGATTTGGAAAGACACACACGTGTCTACATATAAGGTGCCCCTGTTGTCAGTGCATGTCAGAGCACAAACCAAGCATGAAGTCAAAGGAATTGTCTGTAGACCTCCAAGACAGGATTGTCTCAAGGCACAAATCTGGGGAAGGGTAAAGAAACACTTTTGCTGCTTTGAAGGTCCCAATGAGCACAGTGGCCTCCATCATCCATAAATGGAAGAAGTTTGGATCCATCAGAACTCTTCCTAGAGCTGGCCGCCCGTCTAAACTGAGCGATTGTGGGAGAAGGGTCTTAGTCAGTGAGGTGACCAAAAACCCGATGATCACTCTGTCAGAGCTCCAACATTCCTTTGTGGAGAGAGGAGAACCTTCCAGAAGGGCAGCCATCTCTGCACCAATCCACCAATCAGGCCTGTATAGTAGAGTGGCCAGATGGAAGTCACTCCTTAGTAAAAGGCACATGGCAGCCCACCTGGAGTTTGTCAAAAGGCAGCCGAAGGACTCTCAGACCATGAGAAACAAAATTCTCTGCCCTGATGAGACAAAGATTGAACTCTTTGATGTGAATGCCAGGCGTCATGTTTGGTGGAAACCAGGCACATCCCTACAGTGAAGCATGGTGGTGGCAGCATCATGCTGTGGGGATGTTTTTCAGAAGCAGGAACTGGGAGACTAGTCAGGATTGAGGGAAAGATGAATGCAGCAGTGTACAGAGACATCCTGGATGAAAACCTGCTCCAGAGCGCTCTTGACCTCAGACTGGGGCAACAGTTCATTTTTCAGCAGGTCAATGACCCAAAGCAGACAGCCAAGATATCAACTTAGGATAACTCTGGGCTCTGGCTGAGCCCAGACCTGAATCAGATTGAACAACTCTGGAGAGATCTTAGAATAGCTTTGCACCGATGCTCCCCATCCAACCTGATGGAGCATGAGAGGTGCTGCATGTTGTGTGGGCCGCTGAAGAGGAGGTACTGCTGGCCCACCACCACCAGAGGGAGCCCTGCCTGGAGTGCGGGCTCCAGGCACCAGAGGGCGCCGCCGCCCCACAGGAGCAGCCTCGGTAACAGCTGTCACCCATCACCTGAGACAGCTGACGGCAATCATCAGTGGGGTATATCAGCAGGACGGCATCTCCACCTCATCGCCGAGATATCGTTTCTACCGGAGAGGTAACATATCGAAGCAAACAGAGTACATATTGTTTGACTGAGCTAGTTTATTGGATTACTGTTCCAACGAGAGGTGGAGGTACCTTTCCTGCCGTTCGGAGTTCTGGGTGCAAACGCGCCCCCATCTAACTGTTCTTTGTTCCTCGCCAGCAGTACCAGGTCCGACACGCGGAGGCAGTGGCCACCTGGGAGTTCGGGACTTGGCGGCTCCAGTATTCCCGGGGTCCTGTGGCGGAGGAAGCCGTGTGGTTCCGGTCTTACCTTGGAGAGGCGTCTCCTATCTTCGAGCCTGCCCACACGACACTTTTGTGAATTGACTGTTGTCCATTTCTGTAATTGGTTGTATTCGTTGTGCACATTCACAACAGTAAAGCGTTGTTATTTTGGCTTACTCCATTGTCCGTTCATTTGCGCCCCCTGTTGTGGGTCCGTGTTCCTACACTTTCCCAACACTGCAAAGAGGAATAGACAAAACTGCCAAAAGGTAGTTGTGCCAAGCTTGTGGCATCATATTCAAGAAGACTTTAGCCTGTAATTGCTGCCAAAGGTGTATCGCCAATGTATTGATGCCTGCATGTGAAAACGTATGTACACAAGTTCTTAATTTTTAATAAATTTGCAAAAATTTCAAAATAACTTTTTTCATGTTGTCATTATGGGGTGTTGTGAGTAGAATTTTGAGGGGAAAAAATTAATTTAATCTATTTTGGAATACGGCTGTAACGTAAAAAAAATGTGGAAAAGTGAAGCACTGTGAATACTTTCTGGATGCACTGTATTAGCACTAGACTGAAACGCTTGTGCCTGAACATCCTCGGCCAGAATGTCCGAAACCAAAATGTCTATCCACCTATTCTGTGCATGTAAACCATCATCTACTGACATTCATGGTTTATAAATACCACCAAATTCAAATCAGTGTTTCATGATTGCACTTTCATGTGGCTTGACACATGATCTCACTTAAATTCAGCTCAACCACAGACCATTGGACATGACAAGAAATTATCTTCGACTTCTGTGTAGCTACTTACCAAAAGGCTAGCTTTCTTCATACATGATCACCCCAGATTGACGAGTCATAATCCAAGACCTAACCCATTCAAGGCCAAATTTCCCAGGTTCAATTCTTTTTTTTTTTTTTTTATTCCATTTCAAGTTATTTATGCAGCTTCACATCACAACAAAAGTTGCCCCAAGAAGTTAAATGTGAGCAAGATTTAGATGTTACCACCCCTGAGCAATGACACTGGTAACAGCAGTAAAACTCCATAATGCATTTTTTTGATTATAGGAAAAAACCTCAAGCAGACCAGACTCAATGGAGTGACCATCTGTTTTGGTCATACTAATATACAAGAACACAAATGTCAAAACATGCAGTGATAGAAATGTTCCAGCTAAACAGCCACATGTAGTCCAGTATTCACAATGACAGATGGCCTGTAAGGACAACCCAGAGGCAAAGACCAGAGTCCTGTCCAACACAGTCAGTGGGCAGTTCCACCAGTGCCAGATTAGTCATCAGTATTAGGACACTCCTCGGGTCCAACCCCAACCCCAAATGCTGCTCTGCGTTGGGACTGGATCCTTGTCTGCTGTCAGGTCAGCTGCAGATGTGGGTTTGACCTACGTCATCTTATCTTGAACTTCTTTTGAACTGTAATCAGCTTTTTTCACTCATACCAGTCTTTGACTTGTAGATGTAACAAATGCTGACTGCTTTTCTGACAGAACAGCTATTTTGCAGCTGTACTTACTTACTTTCCTAGGTGTAATGGAAGAAAAATAAAATCCATTTTAGGACTGCGGGCCAAATTGTGATCTATCTGACTGTTCCCCCTTTTCAAATGGGCTGTTTCTTAGGAATTGAAGGAGTGCATGCCAAAGTAGCAGTGCTGATGGAAAGTAAGTAGGCCTCAGTCCGGGTCTTTGCGCCGACAGCTACTGAATCGTGGCCAACAAGAGAAACTAAAGTCTGGGAAAGAGGATTTGAAACGAGTGTGGAGTGGAGAGGTTTGCCCTAGGGAGGGTGATAGTGCTACTTTGGCTCTTACCTTCCTCTCCATTGGCCATTAGTGCAGGGGCACAGCTCGGCCTCCAGATCGGTTCTACACTTGGACACAGTCATATGGAGAATATTAACATCATTACCAATTCAAAGCAGCGGGTCATGAGTGCGGCGACCCAGCCCCAGGTTATCCAATCAGATCACCCCCAACCCACTTCCCCAAGGTGATTGGATTAGGGGGCTGGGTTGGTGTGGCAGTGTTCCTGGCCGGGGCTGATAATTGGCTGATTAATGTGCAGCTGATGGCCAGTGAGTGGCAGAGTGCAGGGTTCTGTCCAGGGCTCATTAAACTCCAGTCACATCTGAACAATAAAAAATGACCTGCTGAGAAGGACTCGAGAATTAACGCCGCATTTTTGTGTTTTTCAGTCAGTCATAAGAGCCCTCTCAGGTTTGTCATTTGAGTGAACACTCAGTAGTACCATAGAGACCACTTGTCTCCTCCTTAAAACAACAGAGGTTGACTACTCGACAGTCCTCAGCATGTGGAGTGTGCTCTGGTATGTGGGGAAGTGTCCTTCAAGGACTCTTCATCTGAGCCTCCCTCAAAGTGGAAACACGCTGCTTGGACTTGGAGCTGCTTGGATTTCTGCACCATGTCTCAACCTATGAACCTTTTCACCCTGGTTGTTTCTGGTCAGTCCCTAATGAGTCACATCCGGGCTGGACAAACCAAGCAGAATGGACCAGAATAGAGTAGATGAGGAGGAAAGAGGAACACTGAAATGTTTTTCCAGCTTTTAATATACTCCCATTTTTTTATATTATTTTTTTTATACCCACTGCAAACAAAAATCATCGGCGGCTCGGTGGCTTGGGTATATACGAGGTCTGTCAATAAAGTATAGGTCCTTTTTATTTTTTTCAAAAACTATATGGATTTCATTCATATGTTTTTACGTCAGACATGCTTGAACCCTCGTGCGCATGCGTGAGTTTTTCCACGCCTGTCGGTGACGTCATTCGCCTGTGAGCACTCCTTGTGGGAGGAGTCGTCCAGCCCCTCATCGGAATTCCTTTGTCTGAGAAGTTGCTGAGAGACTGGCGCTTTGTTTGATCAAAATTTTTTCTAAACCTGTGAGACACATCGAAGTGGACACAGTTCGAAAAATTCAGCTGGTTTTCAGTGAAACTTTTAACGGCTGATGAGAGATTTTGAGGTGATTCTGTCGCTTTAAGGACTTCCCACGGTGCGAGACGTCGTGCAGCGCTCTCAGGCGCCGTCGTCAGCCTGTTTCAAGCTGAAAACCTCCACATTTCAGGCTCTATTGATCCAGGACGTCGTGAGAGAACAGAGAAGTTTCAGAAGAAGTCGGTTTCAGCATTTTATCCGGATATTCCACTGTTAAAGGAGATTTTTTTTAATGAAAGACGTGCGGACTGGTCCACACGTCGGGACGCAGCCGGCGCGGTGCGGCGGCACAGGAAAAACACCTCCGTGTTGATAACCATTTGTAAAATCCAGGCGGCTTTTGATGGCTTTCAGTGGAGTGAGTATATGAGAAATTGTTTAACAGCTGGACATGTTCCAACTTGTCCTTAAGGCTTCCAACGGAGGTGTTTTTCCTGTGGCGGAGCGTCGCGGCGGCTGCGAGCCGACGCTGCAATCCGTCCGCACGTCTTTCATTAAAAAAATCTCCTTTAACAGTGGAATATCTGGATAAAATGCTGAAACCGACTTCTTCTGAAACTTCTCTGTTCTCTCACGACGTCCTGGATCAATAGAGCCTGAAATGTGGAGGTTTTTAGCTTGAAACAGGCTGATGACGGTGCCTGAGAGCGCTGCACAACGTCTCGCACCATGGGAAGTCCTTAAAGCAACAGTATCACCTCAAAATCTCTCCTCAGCCGTTAAAATTTTCACTGAAAACCAGCTTAATTTTTCGAACCGTGTCCACTTCGATGTGTCTCACAGGTTTAGAAAAAATTTTGATCAAACAAAGTGCCAGTCTCTCAGCAACTTCACAGACAAAGGAATTCCGACGAGGGGCTGGACGACTCCTCCCACAAGGAGTGCTCACAGGTGAATGACGTCACCGACAGGCGTGGAAAAACTCACGCATGTGCAAGAGGGTTCAAGCATGTCTGACGTAAAAACATGAATGAAATCCATATAGTTTTTGAAAAAAATAAAAAGGACCTATACTTTATTGACAGACCTCATACAGTGAGGAAAATAAGTATTTGAACACCCTGCGATTTTGCAAGTTCCCCTTAGAAATCATGGAGGGGTCTTAAATTTTTATCTTAGGTGCATGTCCACTGTGAGAGACATAATCAAAAAAAAAAATCTGGAAATCACAATGTATGATTTTTTTTTTTTTATATAATTTATTTGTATGTTACTCCTGCAAATAAGTATTTCAACACCTGTGAAATTCAATGTTAATATTTGGTACAGTATCCTTTGTTTGCAATTACAGAGGTCAAACGTTTCCTGTAGTTTTTCACCAGGTTTTCACACACTGCAGCAGGGATTTTGGTCCACTCCTCCATACAGATCTTCTCTAGATCTTTCAGGTTTGGAGTTTCAGCTCCCTCCAAAGATTTTCTATTGAGTTCAGGTCTGGAGACTGGCCAGGTCACTCCAGGACTTTGAAATGCTTCTTACGGAGCCCCTCCTTAGTTGCCCTGGCTGTGTGTTTGGGGTCATTGTCATGCTGGAAGACCCAGCCATGACCCATCTTCAATGCTCTTACTGAGGGAAGGAGGTTGTTTGCCAAAATCTTGCAATACATGACCCCATCCATCCTCCTTTATATAATATATAATATTATATAATATATAATACTATATAATACGGTGCAGTCGTCCTGTCTCCTTTGCAGAAGAGCACCCCCAGAGTATGATGTTTCCACCCCCATGCTTCACAGTTAGGATGGTTTTCTTGGGTTTGTTCTCATCCTCTAAACATGGTAAGTGGAGTTGATTCCAAAAAGCTCTATTTTGGTCTCATCTGACCACATGACCTTCTCCCATGCCTCCTCTGGATCATCCAGATGGTCACTGGTGAACTTCAAACGGGCCTGGACATGTGCTGGCTTGAGCAGGGGGACCTTGCTGCCCTGCAGGATTTTAAACCGTGACAGCATCATGTGTTACTAATGTAATCTTTGTGACTGTGGTCCCAGCTCTCTTCAGGTCATTGACCAGGTCCTCCTGTGTAGTTCTGAGCTTTGTCAGAATCATCCTTACCCCACAAAGTGATATCTTGCGTGGAATCCCAGACTGAGGGAGATTGACAGTCATCTTGTGTTTCTTCCACTTTCTAATAAATAATCATAACAGTTGTTGTCTTCTACCAAGCTGCTTGCCTGTTGTCCTGTAGTCCATCCCAACCTTGTGCAGGTCTACAGTTTTGTCCCTGGTGTCCTTAGACAGCTCTTTGGTCTTGGCTATGGTGGACAGGTTGGAGTGTGATTGATTGTGTGAACAGGTGTCTCTTATACAGGTAACAAGTTCAAACAGGTGCAATTAATACAGATAAAGAGTGCAGAATAAGAGGGCTTCTTAAAGGTAGGGGATCAAATACTTATTTGCAGCAGTAACATACAAATAAATTATTTAAAAAATCATACATTGTGATTTCCGGATTTATTTATTTATTTATTTATTTTTTGATTATGTCTCTCACAGTGGACATGCACCTAAGATGAAAATTTCAGACCCCTCCATGATTTCTAAGTGGGAGAACTTGCAAAATCGCTGGGTGTTCAAATACTTATTTTTTCACTGTACTTGAACCACCCTGTCACTTCCCGTCTGTCCGTCAGTCTTGTCAGTGCAACTCCTTTTAATCCAGCTGTCTGCATGGGTGGTTGCCATCCAGGACTCAGTGCAGTTCTGTGGTGTCATAGATGCAACAACTCATGGTGCTGGCACATGCTCCCAGATTTGACTTGTACTCACACGATCCGTGCCATGGCCAAGCATGTTGACCCCAAATGTTCAGTTAGTGGGGAGTGTCCCGTACTGTGTCTGGGTTAACTTGCAGAGGTGGGCTGGGGCACGGTTCAGTAGGACTTGGACACGGTCCACACGTAATGTGAGCACCGAAGCACGGATCTCAGGCGTCACACCTCTGACGCAAATATTCAGTTTTATTATTACCACTTGAATTCAGGCGTGCTTGTGCATGCTAAAAATAAATGAGATGCAACAGAAAACACAAGGGAAGCACTTCATAGGAGGAAAGCAGTGACAGACTGTAGGAAAAGTGTTTCCCTCTGTGTGCTGTCTGCTGTGCATCAATGATTTTTAGCACACATGAGCATGATGAGTACCAGTTATATGCACCCCTGTGAATAGTACAGTTTTCAAAAAGCATTGTGGGTTAAAAATGGGTCTGGTTTCTTATTGATGAACAGGAATCATTGTCAGCAAACAAAACCACAAAATACTTCCTCATCTGCAGCCTCCATAAACGTGTTGTCACACATGCTGCATGATTGATTGATAAATCCTATGTTGCATGTTATGCTAGGCATATGAGAGACTGGAAAACGTCTTGAAATAGTCCACAAAGTCAGTAACAGGTCCTTGGTTTTTCATGGATAACGTGTTGCAGATTATCCTGCTGCCTGTGGCTGTCCTGATGTTGGGCTTCTTTTTTTTTTTCTTTTTTTTTCTTGAGCTGGTTTTGAGTGGCTATTTAGGTGATTTTGTTAGAGACCCGATAACTGTGTGGGAACATGCTCTTCTTCAAAACATAAGTCATGTTGTGTTGATGTAAACATGCTCCGGCCCGAAAGTGTAGTGTAATGACAGGGTGTGCCAGCAGGGTGTCCCCAGCTTGGAGGCAATTGTGCATGGGCACAGTAGTAGTACAGTACTGTTCCATCTAGTAAATATTCAGAGAGGTTTACAGTGATGCCTCAAATATGCTTCTCCAGCCATTTTTACAGCTGGGTGGAATGAGACAATGCAGATGAAGTGTCTTGGCCAAGGACACAGACAGTTAGCACCAGCGGGATTCAAATCCATGTCGACAGATTTGCAGACCAGCTCCTTATCCACTAGTGTGTACTAGTACTAGTGTGAGTTCACATGTATATTCAAGGTAGGTCAGTGGCAATAGTAGTATGCCAAGTGAAGATTTGCATGAAGGAAAATAATCCAGTCTTGACATCTTCAAAAGAAGTTAATTGGACATTTGATGTTTATGCTGAAGTGATGCATCATGTTTTGTATCCATCTGAAAAACAGGCGTTTTCATATATTCAGGGTCGAGAGTTTTGCATGTTAATTTGCAGCAGTCGGTGGCGATGTTCCATGTGAAGAAGTGCATGAAGGACAACAATTCCGGTTCAGGATCTTCAAGTGTGATAATTTGACTTTTGTGGTTAACGGATGCATCCTACAGTATTAACTTTGCAAGTGAATCTCCTCCTAAACCACTTTAGGGATTTCCTTGAAACTTCACCCATTGGTAGCACCCCATATAAAGATGTGCACGAAGGAGAATAATCCAGTCTGATGTCTTCAATAATTGGACAGGGTTCACTAATATTTGTTCAATTATTTTTGTTACAAAGGCCTTTTAGAGTGGTAAACATGTTAAAGCCTTATGAAGTGTTTTTGAGCACGTGATAAATTCAAAAAGCTTCCCAAGGTCAGTGAAGGAATCATAGTCCGTCTGCACTCGGCCCGTCTTTAATAGAACACAGTACTGTTCCTCACAGCTTCATAAGTGATCAGCTGTTTTCCCACCCGCTGCTGTCCAGCTGTCGAAGGACTCACATTAAACTATATTTTGTCTCCGTAACTCATTTAGTTTCTGGGATACTGGAGCGCTCACAGTGTGGCTCCTTTCAGGACGGATCCTCTGCGTGTGCGCTATAACAGCTTGTAACTTCCCGGACGTTTGATTGTTTTTTAAGAAGAGATATGATTTCTTCCTTACACACACACACACACACACACACACACACACACACACACACACACACACACACACACACACACTTTTTTGGGGGGGTAGTAAATCAGCAGCCCAGGAGAATCTAAGGCAAACCTCAGTATTTCCGTTATTTCCCTGGAGGTGTTCTGAACCTTCTTTTATTTGTTGGCCGTTTCAAAAGGAACATGCCTCATTGGTGTGCAGAAGCAGAATTGTTGGTCCAGCTAACTGCGTTAATGCTGGGACAGGGACGAAATAATGGAATCAGTGGTGAGCAATGAAAACCGCTTTGGCCCGCTGTGTCACGTGTGCAGCCAAGGCGCCGGCATTCTGCCTATTTACACTAACTTTTCCCATCTTTGCCATTTCCCTTGATTCCATCAATCCTCTTTCTGCGTTTTTATGTCGCCTGCTGTCTCCGTATATCCCTCGTCTCCCACAGCCTCTGCTGCTGGTGTATGAAAATGAAAAACCTGGCTTTATAAATAAAACAAAAGGTATTGGCTTTCAGGCCTCGGCGCTGACCGTGAGCTCAGCGACAAATAGAAAGTCAGCCGTGAACAAGTCTGCATGACTGATTTCACAGATATCAGCTCTGTAGACATGAGTCACTGTGAATTCAAATATTTGCTACTTCGCTGTGAATAGAAGAAGAGCAACCTCAGTTTGAACTGCAGCCTTCTGAGAAATTTAATTATTTGTAGACCATTGTGCATTTAGTGGGCAGGAAAATAACACAGCGGCTCTTTCATTAGTTGCACTTCTTTTTCCAGTGCGTCTCACAAGCATCTTAAGGTCACAGGAATATCTGACCTTTGGTCTCATTAAGATTTTCTACACGTATTTGTCTGCCCAGGAATATATTTTTGTAGATATTCTAAGTTGCAGGCCAAATATTACAAAGTAGCTATGGGGTGGATTTCACGTTTAAGCCTCTCTGAAATGCTTCATCCATGATTATGAAGCGCTTTGAAACTTTCAGCTAGTTGAAACAATTGCTTCAGAACATAGTTCACTGCTTTGGAATACAGTAAAACTCCCATATAATGGATACAGGTGGACCAGCAAATTTGGTCTGTTATAATCAGAATCCATTATTGTATAAAACGGACAAAATCTGTTATAAGTATAAAATGGAGAAAATCTGTTACATGTAAGTAATGGATTAGTTACAGTCAGGAGGCGCTGAACGATCTACGGGGAATAGCCAGCACCTATTTGGCTTATGTATTTCCTTGATTAAATGCCTAACCTTGAATCAGGGCTTGTCTCAATGACCGGATCAAAACTCCATCTGAAAAAATAAACACCCACCTTAAGCGTCGGGCATTATGTGCATTAAAAAGGATTACATTTGGTTGAGTCAGTCTTTTTTCTATGTCTGCTGTGGAGTGGTACCTTAAAATCCTAAAGCCTGATTTATGCTTCTCCACCTCTGCAACTCCATGGTCAGAAAATGACGTTGACGTGCACATTACCCTTTTAAAGTTCTCCTTCACGTTGGTAGGAGTCTTATTGTAATTTACAGTGGGAACAGCGACTTTTTCTGGATTAATTTGTCCCTCAACGAGCTCCACTTCTTTGTACAAATGCACTTCTCCCTTATCTACAGCTTGGGACTCCGACGAGGGCGGTCGCATTTCCTCCACTCTCCCTTATCTCTCTGCTTTTAACCTTCAAGTCCCTACTTCACCAGACTGTGAATTCCTCAAATTATATTGGATTCTGGATCTATTGGACTACTATTGGATTAGGGCTGAAACGATTATTCGAGTTATTCGAGTAACTCGATTACAAAAAATGCCTTTGCCTCGAAGCTTCGTTTAATTCATGTCGCTAGCTCCCGTATCGTTTCCCCCGGACTGTAATAATTGCCGGACAAGGCTTCATGCGGCGCAATCTACTTCTCTGGCGATGGCAGAAAACGAAGATACCGGTGTGCGTAAAAGGCAGAAAACGTCTAAAGTTTGGGATCATTTTACACTTCGTAAGGCGGACAATATAGTGCAATGTATATACTGTAAAGCAGACCTGGCCTACCATAACAGCACTTCGTCAATGCTGCAACACCTCAACCGAAAGCATCCTCACGTGAACTACTGCACTTCTCCAAGCGGACTCGAAGCCTCTAAAAGGTAACGTATTTTAAGATTAACATTAACTGATATGAACACTACCGCTTGTTAGAATTTCAGTAATTGTGTAGCTTGTGTGTTGTGTCGATAGTGATGAGACACGCTAATAAGTAGGCTAACGAGAGCAAATGCACCAAAATCATGAAATCAGTTCATCTCTCCCTTCCTCTTTTTCTTTCTCACTCACTCAGTCACTCACAATAAATAATAGATGACACGATGGACAAATTCATTAACATATATTTACTTTTGGACAACTTTAGCATTTGTTATAGCCTGCAAATGAATGTTTTGGGTTTTTTTCTCCCCCCACAGCACATCACAGCGACGCATAGACAGCTTTGTCCCGACAGGTCCCTCATGTACTGTCGAGGAGGCCGTGGTTTTGACCAACAGCATTTTAAATATGCTCATCACAGACATGTGCCCACTGTCCATGGTGGAAGACACAGGATTCAAGAATATGATCAAAACATTCAATCCCAAATACACCATTCCCTCAAGAACATACTTCACAAATATGATGGAGCAAAAATACTCAGAAATAACTGAAAAATTACAAAGTGTTCTTAAGGACATAGAGTCTGTTGCACTAACAAGTGATATTTGGATGAGTGTGGCTACAGAGGCTTATCTGGGGGTCACATGTCATTTCTTGGGAGATGATTGGTAAATGAAGTCTCTCTCCCTTACTACAATGCCTCTAGAGGAGAGGCATACAGCCACAAACATTGCAGATTGGCTGGAGGAAGCTACTACCAAATTTCACATTCCTTTTGAGAAGGTGAAGGCAGTTGTCCATGACAATGGGGCCAGTGTAGTGGCAGCTGCCAGAATTCTGAAGGAGAGACATGGATGGGCCTCTGTCAGATGTGCAGGACACACACTGAATTTAGTTGTGCAGAATACACTAAACAATAACAAAAACATTGCAAGTTGTGTTGCCTCTGCGAGATGCCTGGTGGAGCACTTTAGAAAGAGTGAACTGGCCTGCACAAAACTTAAAGAAAAGCAGCAGCAAATGGGAGTGCAACAGCACATGTTGGTTCAGGATGTCAGTACTCGGTGGAACAGTACACTTCATATGCTGTCCAGGCTCCTTGAGCAGAGGTGGCCAGTGACTGCTGCGCTTTCGGACCCTGCAGTCAACCCACGGGGAAAACATCACTATTTGGATCTGAAGCCTGAGCAGTGGATATTGACTGAAGAGCTGGCTCAGGTTCTTGAACCTTTCGAGGGGGCTACAGTGTTCCTTAGTGGGGAGCAATATGCAACCCTGTCTGCGCTTCCTCAGCTGGTACAAACGCTAAAGAAATCCACCATGAATTCAGCTTTTGAAACTACACCAGTAAAGACATTTCAGGGTCTTGCAGCTCAACAGATCACTGACAGGTGGGAAGATCTGTTTGTATTTAAACCTGAGGACCCTAACATTGCCCTACTTGCTGCTGCCATGGACCCCTGCTTTAGAAAACTTAAGTTCTTGTCTTCTGAGGAATCATTTAAGGTCCAAAGCACAATTCAAACAATGGCACTAATTGTCAAAAGACAAGAGTCCAATGTGCAGGGAAATGAATCCACCACCAACATAGAAGGAGACTCCCCAGCTACTCAAGCCCAAGGATCAGCTCACAGTGTTCTTGGATCTTCATCAGACTCCAGTAGCAATGAAGAAGAGTATAATGATGAGAATCAAAATCAAGAGGTCCAGAGGGAAGTCTTACAATATTTTGGTGAACATCCTCTCTCCAAAAAAGAGGATCCACTGTCATGGTGGAGAGGAAATGCAGTAAGATACCCAACCCTGGCTAAGCTGGCAAAGTCTTTTCTCAGTATTCCAGCCACCTCAACACCCTCAGAGCGCTTGCTGTCTGCTGCTGGGAACATTGCCTCAAAGCGTAGGGCTAGCCTCACCTCTGACCATGTTAATATGCTGACCTTTTTGCATTGTAACCATCATTTGCTTGTTTAAAGGGATGTATATGCATTGCACTACTACAAATTCTCTCTCTCTCTCTCTCTCTCTCTCTCTCTCTCTCATGCATTGAGCACTCACCTTCTTGAACAAAGATGAACATTATACTCTACTTACCTCATCTGGATTCAGTTGGAAACTGAACTGTACTGTTTAAGTTGAATTATTAGTGATATTTGAGTTATTTACTTACTTTTGCATTTTTGTACCTTTTATACTTTTTGTTGTTTATTCTCAGGTGGGGATGTACCCCCTTTTCCTTTTTTTTAAAAAAAGGATGCACCTTATTTGTCCTTTAATTTCAATTTTTTGTCATATACATCACAAATGTTTCACAAAGTTTGTATAAATGGGCTTAGTTCTGCAGCCAATAAGCCAAAGATTAAGTTTTGATCTAGTGTTGAGTTTAAATAAAAACCTTTTTTGGAGAGGAATAAAAGCCGGTTGCTTGTTCATTTTTGGGGGCCTTTCATGTTATATAACACACTATTGATATATGTGTTTAAAAACACAAAAATGTAATTTATCTGATTACTCAATTAATCGTTGAAAAAATCGACAGAATACTCGATTCCAAAAATACTCGATAGCTGCAGTCCTATATTGAATTAACCATGGAATTGATCAGCTGGTCTCTGAACGCTATTGACACCATTTTTTCTACAAGAAGGTCAGGACCGGGGGATCCTGCCTGCCCAGATGGAACGTATCCTGCGGGCTGTGTCCTCGACTCCTGGAGTTCCTGGCATGTGGCATGCTTGGCGCCTTTCTCTGTTGAGGATGTCGAGGATTTATTTATTTTTGGTCTCATGGCAGCAGAGCTGGTACTTTTTGGCTTATGTGCTGCCCTGATCTACCGGAAAATTGGCAAGACGGCAGCATCAAGGACCACTCGCTTGTCCGTCATGATTAACGACGTTGGCAAGGCAGTGCATTCTCAGACTGCGTTGACTCTTGAACTCAGACGCAAATTGGATGACAACTTGGAGCTGATGCGTGCCTTGCAGTTAAAGATGAAGGTTTCGGAGGCCAGTGAATATTCTTAATTCATAATTGAGATTTGGCTGTGCGAGTGGAACTGTTAAAAGTGTTCTTCACTGCTTGGCTGCAACACTACAGGCTATCTAGCCTCAAGGTCAGTTGCCCACTGTTTACCTCCAGAGGAATTTATCCAGGCTCTGGTGAGATTATTCAGCTCCATTCTTATCTCAACCCACAAGGACAATAAACTGACAGACTTACACATGGGCTGAAGCATGCTCCAGTTTTCTCCTCTTACCTCTCTTCCTGCCCCTCCCTCCCTGCGGCAGGCCTCCGTTCTTTCCCAAGCTGGCAGGCGGCGCGACTTGACAGTTGCAGCGGCTACCAACACACTCAAATCGCCTCAATTGGAAAACGGACCATTTCAAGTTTAGTGCACACAAACAATGTCAAATGTATATGTGTTGTCTTAATTCTGATGTGTGCCATTATTACGGTAAACAAGTAATAATTGTAGATCAATTGCTGTTTGTATGTGGAATGTGAGTGCAGAAATCTCGTTGTAATGACAATGACAGTAAAAGCTATCTATCTATCTTTTTATCTATCTACAATCATCAACCTCCAAACCAATGGTACGGTATGTAAAATTTCCCTTCATGAATTGCGGATCATTTGAGCATCTTTTTCTGACTCTGTGTTGTAAAGTTTGTCGTATTTGTGGACTTTTCTGACAAACGTATTTGATCCATGATCGAAATGTAGTTGGTGGGTGCACTGCAAAAATGTTTAAAATATGATGCGAGAGGAAGGAGTGAAAACTTAAAAGTGACAAATCACAGCTCTTGCGGTCTCCTTCATTTAGCAGGTGCACATGTTTGCAGCCACACAGAGGGCTCTGATCTAAAGTGGTTTGGTTCGCCACACCCAGGGATTTGTGTGAAACTTAACACCGTATTACAGTGCAGGCAGCAAGCAGCATTGTGGTAATAATCACCAGCCTTGAATAAAGTCCTGCCTTGTTTAGGTGCTGGGTCTGAGCATGGTTTGAAAAAAATTTAATGCCCAAGCTTTTAATCACGGAAATACGGTTCCCACTGTCTCTGAATCGGCAAGTGTCAGTGCTGAACTGTATTTCATATCTCTGTTACTGGGCACATCCAGACTGCTCTGTCTGGTATATGCGAGGGAGTTTTAATGAAAATGCATCACGATGGGGCGGGACATTTTAATCTGATGTGAGTGAAAATCCATTATACAACCCCAATTCGAATGAAGTTGGGACATTCTGTAAAATGTAAATAAAAACAGAATACAATGATTTGCAAAGCCTCTTCAACCTATATTAAATTGAATACACCACAAAGACAAGATATTTAATGTTCAAACTGATAAACTTTGTTGTTTTTGTGCAAATATTTGCTCATTTTGAAATGGATGCCTCAAAAAACTTGGGACGGGGCAACAAAAGACTGGGAAAGTTGATGAATGTTCAAAGAAAACCTAATTGGAAAGAAGTGAGTGTCATGATTGGGTATAAAAGGAGCATCCCAAGAAGGCTCAGCCATTCACAAGCAAAGATGGTGCGAGGATCACCACTTTGTGAACAACTGCATGAAAAAATAGTCCAACAGTTTAAGAACAATGTTTCTCAGTGTTCATTTGCAAGGAATTTAGGGATTCCATCATCTACAGTCCATAATATAATCAAATAGTCATAGAATCTGGAGAACTTCCTAAACGTAAGCGGCAAGGCCGAAAACCAACGTTGAATGCCCGTGACCTTCGATCCCTCAGGCAGCACTGCATTAAAAACAGACATCATTGTGTAAAGGATCTTACCGCATGGGCTCAGGAACACTTCAGAAAACCATTGTCAGTTAACACAGTTCGTTGCTACATCTACAAGTGCAAGTTAGAACTCTACCATGCAAAGCGAAAACCATATATCAACAACATCCGGAAACACCGCCGCCTTCTCTGGGCCTGAACTCATTTGAAATGGACAGACGCAAAGTGGAAAAGTGTGCTGTGGTCTGATGAGTCCACATTTCAAATTGTTTTTATAAATCATGGACGTCGTGTCCTCTGGACCAGCACAAAGTTCAAAAGCCAGCATCTGTGATGGTATGGGGGTGTGTTAGTGCCCATGGCATGGGCGACTTACACATCTGTGATGGAACCATCAATGCTGAAAGGTACATCCAGGTTTTGGAGCAACACATGCTGCCATCCAAGCAACGTCTTTTTCAGGGACGTCCCTGCTTATTTCAGTAAGACATTGCCAAGCCACATTCTGCATGTGTTACAACAGTGTGGCTTCATAGTAAAAGTGTGCGGGCACTTGACTGGCCTGCCTGCAGTCCAGACCTGTCACCCATTGAAAACGTGTGGCGCATTATGAAGCGCAAAATACGACAACGGAGACTCCAGACTATTGAACAAGATGATTTGCAAATCATTGCATTCTGTTTTTATTTAAATTTTTCACAACGTCCCAACTTCACTGAAATTGGGGTTGTACAAAATCTGGTACACGAGGTCTGTCCATAAAGTAACGGTCCTTTTTATTTTTTTCAAAAACTATATGGATTTGATTCATATGTTTTTACGTCAGCCAAGCTTGAACCTTCGTGCGCATGCGTGAGTTTTTCCACGCCTGTCGGTTGCGTCATTCGACTGTGAGCACGCCTTGTGGGAGGAGTGGTCCAGTTCCCTCGTCGGATTTTCATTGTCAGGAAATGGCGGAATGATTTGGGCTTTTTTTCCATCAGACGTTTTTCAGAAACTGTTAGAGACATGCAGCTGGAAACCATTCGAAAAATTTATCTGGCTTTCGATGAAAATTTTACGGGCTTCACAGAGAATAAGGACTGTTACTACAGCTTTAAGGACGGCCCACAATAGCGCTCAGCACGCCGCGCTCCAAGCTGCGACGACAAGGCAGAAACCACCAGATCATTTCTAAACAGATGGCTCTGTGGAGCCGGGACCGTCGTGTGCAATTTCTCTGGTTATTACAAGAGCTGGACATCAGCCATTTTCCGGCAGATTTCACTTTTAACACGAGATTTTGTCATGGAAAGCCGCGCGGAGGCTTTGCGCGTCATGACCGATTCGCTGATGAAGCAAGACAAAGGAACACCTCCGTTTCGGAGTGCCAGACGACAAGTTGGGACATGTCCAGCTCTCCACAATTTTTCTTATACTCACTCGACTGGTAAGCACTGAAAGCCGAGATAGGCATGTCCCAACGTGGTAGAAAACCATTCACTGTTATGAAAACCTTGAAACATTAAATGAACCTTTTACTTCAGGAACAAGTTTGATTTCAAAATTTAAAACTGTTTCATAAAATTCATTACGTTATGCTAGAAACACAAAATTAAACATTCTAAATATTATTTAGTTGGACTCATTAAATGCTAAAGAAAACAATTTCAATTTCCAAGCCTCAAGTCATGTCTGGGCAGAAAACTGGTCTATTAGCACATCTCCACAATAAAAATCTATTTAACCCCATCAGGTGAAACGTGAGTGCCCCCCTTTGCACTGTCACATGACCAAAATGTTGAAGGTGACTCTCCAACACAAAGCAAGTAATACTCCTCATCTTAGTGTCTCTAAGTAACCACTGGTTTGACACAAAGTCTTTCCAGTTGTATCCAAGGATCCTCCGAAGAGACCTAGTACCTTAGACATCCAGTCGTAGCCTGAGGTCACTGGTTAGCACCAAGTCTCACAACCATACAACAAGACAGGCAGCACCAGGACCCTAAGGACTTGGATCTTTGTTTGCCTGCAAAGATATCGGCATCCCCAAACACCTCTGCCCAATGACCTCATGACTCCATAAGCTCTTCCCAGGCGCTTCTCAATCTCAAAGGCTGAGAACCCAGAGACGTGTGTCACTGCTAAGATAAGTGAATGTCTCTACAAGTTCAGCTCTTTCACCACATACAGTGCACCTCTGATGGCCGAATCCAGGAAGTCATTCTAGGTGGGATCTTACTGTTGATCCTTGACATTCGCAAACCCAGACACACTGATTCCTCACTCAGCTTGAGGAGCTGAGTGAGGAATCAGTGGATACTTTTATCCATTGATTCCTCAAAGATCACAGCATGGTCCGCAAAGTCAAGGTCAGTAAACCTTTCCTCACCAACAAAAGTACCAAAGTCACTGTTGCAAAACCCTGCCCAACACCCTGTCCGTGCAAGCACTGCATGAGTGTATGAGTCAGAACTCATCTCTGTCGAACACCAGTTTTCACTGAGAAAACTCTCTCTGCACTGTACTCACAGTGTTGAGGCTGCCTATGATGTCCAGTAACTTCTTGGGGATCCCACAAATTCTCAGGGCCTGATTTACCAAGATTCCAGATAAGGAGTGCTAAATTGCGTGGGCAGTGCAAACTTTTGCGCGTAGGAGTAGAGACAGTTTTGCGAGTGATTTTACTGAGTAAGTGGGCAATTAATTGTAAGAGGTAGTGTGGCGTAAGCAGCAGGGCAATTCCACCGTGACGGATGCTACATTTGTATGGAGTCTGAGTCATTTCAACTGGTCTCACACTAAAAAAAGTTGAAGCCGTGAGTCTATATAGTTTTAGTTAAAGTCTTGAGGTGTTTAGGCAGGGATCCAGTGATGCTTCTGTTTTTCTTATGACAATAAAAATATGTGTGTGACGAACATTACAAGAAAAAGACATGAAAATTTACTTTAACTACTGCAGTAGAGAACAAATAGTGAGGCACTGGCAGCACTGGCTTCAGGGTTGTGAAAAATTCCATGATATTACATTAAGTTACACCCTTTCATGCATTTCTGGGTTTATAAGGTTTTGGGAAAATCTGAGAAAACTATTCCCAATGTCAAATCAAAAATTCAAATGGAAAAATCTGGCAAAAAATGACAACCCACCAATTTAAATAATTATCTGACCGTCAAAATTCACATGGCAATGGGATATTTCCCAATGAATTCAACTTGTGTTGTAAAACTTGTATTGCACCTTTTTTTCAGAATCCATAACTGAAAAATTATTTTTCCCTGGTCATGTCCCATTTTTCATGGAATTGCCCAGCAGCATGTAAATGAGGATTTTGTCCGTTAATAATGGCCGTAAGCGCAAAATGAAATAAAACCAACCACTTAAGTTCCTGGATGCAGGTGAAAGTTAACTCTTTATCCAGATCTAATATACATGGAAGACAACTCAGTACTTCAATAGCAGTATGTTTTATTGATTTCTTACTGATGCACACAGTAACGCACACAGCACATACAGACATGCGTGCATCACCCCTCATAGACAGAATTGCGCTCTGTGCACACAGCTCGGAGTCTGTGGGGGACAAGCCACAGCTGTCTCATGCACCCAGCTATGTGCGCTCTGTGTGCACAGTTGTTTGTGTGTGATTCACCAGCAGAATGCACAGTTCGTGTACACAGACGTGTGCATTATTCCACACAGACCCCGAGATGTGTATGTGTTATTTGTGTGACACATCTTGACAAATCAATGATTAGAATTATCATGAATTGCACCAAAATGTACCCTGGTCGAAATGTTACACACAGAGACATTTATTCTTAAAGAAATAAACTGTTAAAATTTTTAAACAAGCTCTGTGTTTATAATGAATGATATTTCTTTAGTTTGTGTATGAGGAGGCAGCTGTCTGTGTGTGAAGCAGCAGTCTGTCAAGCGCCAAGCTGTCAAAGTTGCAAGATACGGCTGCAATCAGCACCCACTATATGTCCTTTTGAGCTTGACCAATCATGTGGCATGTGCAAAGGTCACCTATTTACATGTTCCCTCCCAGAATTGTGTGCTCTTATTCAGAAAACCCAAAGTTACATGTTAATAAATCAGCATGCGGGTGTATTTGTGAGTTCAGTGGTGTTTACCGATGTTTTTGCAAATGTAAACCTTTAGTAAATCTGTGCACATAGATACACTACTCTGTTTCACTATGTTCAGGATCTAGATTTTGTTGGAATTTTGTTGAGATTTGCAAAACTATACAGTTTTGAAAAGTGCATACAATAGCCAATCCAAAAATGGATGATTCCACTTTGCTGGAAGCCACCATAGCCATTTTGGATTTGTAAAAATGGCAACATAAATTGGAATTTTCAGTATCTTGGCTTTTCATTGACCTAGGTTAAATACAGTGGCTAAACACACATTTCAAATGGTTCAAAATTCGAATGGTGCTAATTGCAAAAATTTATATGTGGGAAAAGTCACGTATTTAAATCCAAGATGGCCACCCACAAATATGAATTTACCCACATATAGCTTTTTGGAATTGGCACCTTGAGATTACTTAGCCCTAGAAATGTGTCTTTAGCCACTGAAATCAAGATCCAAAGTCTTCTGCAAGCAGAGATATTGAAAAGCTTCAGTTTTTATCTGCCATTTCTGAAGATCCAAGATGGTCACCATGTCGGTTTCTGGGAACATTGAATCATCCACTTTCTGATTGGCTATTGCATGCACTTTCCTTTTTTTGTAATTTATTTTTTATTAACATTTCGTGTCAAATATATACATAACGTGTACTGTAACTGCTGTGTTCATCATCCTAATACTGTCAGCGCATCCCTCTGCTTTTCTTTCCATGAAAAAAACTCCTGTTAACAGTGGAATGTGCCAAAAAAGTGCTGATGTCCACGCCTTCTGCCTTTTTGTGAAAGTCAGACGACGTCCCGGATCAACAAAGCCTTCACGTTGGAAATGATCTGGTTGTTTCAGTGGGGTTTGAGCCTGTCGATCGGCGCTCGGAGCGCGGCGCACTCTCAGCAGTTGTGGGCGGTCTTTAAACCGTCTGGATCACTCCTTAATCTGTGTAATCCCCATAAAATCGTCCTTGAAAGACATATTAATTTTCCGAACAGTGTCCACCTGGAGGTCTCTCACAGTTTCTGGAAAAAAAATTGATGCAGCAAAGCTCCAAATCGTTCAGACATTTATTCACAATAAAAAAACGAGAGGGGTGGACCAGTGCTCACACAAAGCCTGCTCACAGGCGAATGACGCAACCGACAGGCATGAAAAAACTCACGCATGCGCACGAAGGTTCAAGCTTGGCTGATGCAATCACACGTGATTCAAATCCATATGGTTTTTGAAAAAATAAAAAGGTCGGATACTTTTCTAACAGACCTTGTAAATGTCCATTACATTGTCAGTCCATCCATTTAAAGTCGAACTTTCCTGTAATAACCATTTCCTAGTTAATGCCTTTTTAGCTGCCACCAACAAAATGTTCAATAAATGTCTTTTTTAACCATTTCTAGGGTAAATTTTCATAGTATATAATCTTTATCTCGAGAGGCATTACATCCTTAAAAATGTCTTGTAGAGCCATGTGTATTTCTCTCCAGAAGTCCTTGATAACCGGGCAGTCCCAGAAAATGTGGTGGTGGTTTGCATGTTGGTTACCACAGTTTCTCCAACATATAGGGGGAGTTCCATCATAGTGAGATTTCTGAGCAGGTGTAATAAAATATCTTATCAGATTTTTCCAACTGAATTCCCTCCAGATCTGTGAACTAGTAGATTTCCAATGATATCTCCACATTGTTGTCCATTCCTCCTCAGATATACTTATTCCTCCTCCTTGCTCCAATTTTACTTTAATGTATGTAGTTGGCTGTGTTTTAAGATTTGACAAGCCTTTGTATGCACATGATATAATTCTACCATTAGTATCAGAGTTATATACCTTCCTAAACATTTTTTTAAAACTCACCTTTGCTTCTGAGATGTTTTTCATTTTCAGATTAATATAGTGTCATATCTGCAGATAGCGGTAGAAATCCTGTTTTTCTAAAAGGTGTCTTTCTTTAATTGTATCAAAACTAAGCATTGCTCCCCCTTTCAGTAGTTTACATAAAGCTGTCAAACCCTTAAATGTCCTGTCCTTAAACCTGCTATCCAATGTATTAGAAATGAAGTCTGAGTCATATGCATACCATTTTAAGAACTATTATATCCCCTTCTAATTTATGTTCTTTTATGATAGCTTTCCACATTTTAACAGTACATTTCATCCATGGATTGTCAATACTTTTTATGTAATTTTGTAGATTATTGTCAACTATAATTGCCTGTATGGGAGTGGAACATATTTTCTCTTCTATACTTTTCCATTGAGGATTATATATAGGATTGCAGCAGCATATAATTGTTCTTATCTGTGTTGCAAGAAAATAATCTCTGAGAGAAGGTAGACCCCATCCCCCTTTCTCCTTTGTCAGCTGTAAAGTTTGTAGGTTTCTTGCCTCGCCATATATATCTTGATAACATTTTTTTCCCATTCATTAAAATGGCATTGATTGATTTCTATTGGTAGGGAGGTGAAATAAATGTAATAATTGAGGTAAAATATTCATTTTAATGGATTCAATTATTGAAAAAACTGAGTAAAGGAGTTAGCCTCCACTTGGTTATATCTTCCTTATTTATTTATTTTATTTTTTTTGTATACAGGAACATAATTGCATTCAGATGATTTTGATCAATCTTGTGGGATGTTTATGCCTAAATATCTGATGGAGTTTGTTTGCCATATCAATGGGAATTCATTCTTAATTGCGTCTGGTGGATTATTATTATATGCAAATAATTGAGTCTTACCTATATTAACTTTTTATCCTGATAATTTACCATATTGCTCAAATGATTTCATCAATTCAGGTAAAGCATATGATGGTTGTCCTAAGTACACTAAAATATCCACATAGCAGTCCAATTTATACTCTGTACCTTTTATAAAGATTCCCTTAATATTATTGTTTTAACAGTTCCACATACGAGGTCTATTAGAAAAGTATCTGACCTTTGGCCGGGAAAAAAAAACTGGCTTACCTGGAGGGTTGGAAACCTAATCACCCTCGAAGTACACTCCTTGGGACTCCACACACTTCTCCCAGCGGTGTCGCCACTGTTGGAAGCATTCCAAAAACGCCTCTTTCGGGATGGCGCGCAGCTCCGCTGTCGTTGCAGCCATGATGTCCTCCCTCGTCTCAAAACGTGTTCCTTTTAATGGTCTTTTCATTTTTGGGAACAGCCAGAAGTCACAAGGAGCCATGTCAGGAGAGTATGGAGCCTGTGGAACCACAGGAGTTTGGTTTTTAGACAAATAAGTCCGAATCAAGTTGGAGGAATGAGCTGGCGCGTTGTCGTGGTGGAGGCGCCAATTTCCTGTGGCCCACAACTCCGGTCTCTTGCGCCGTACAGCTTCATGGAGGCGACGGAGGACATCCCTGTAATACTCCTTCGTTACTGTTTGACCCTGTGGTGCGTACTCGTGGTGTACCACACCGCAGGAGTAAAAAAAAACAGTCAGCATTACCTTCACGTTGCTGCGCACTTGGCGCGCCTTCTTCGGTCGTGGCGACGTGGAATGCTTCCACTGTGACGACTGGAATTTTGTTTCCGGGTCGTACCCGTACACCCAGGACTCATCGCCGGTGATAATACTGTCCATAAAGCTGGGATCAGTGTGATTGGAGTCCAGCATGTCCTGTGAGACTTCCACACGGAGGTGCTTTTGCTCCGCCATCAGCAACCTCGGCACGAACTTCGCAGCCACTCTCTTCATGCCCAAATCTTCTGTAAGAATTGAATGTGCCGAAAAAGTACTGATGTCCACTTCGTCCGCAATTTCTTGGATGGTCACTCGACGGTCCCGCATCACCACAGCGTTCACTTTGGAAATGATCTCGTCATTTCGGCACGTCGATGGTCGGCCGGAGCGCGGCGCGCTCTCCACCGTTACGCGTCCGTCTTTAAACCGGTTGTACCACTCCTTAATCTGTGTGGTGCCCATAGCGTCATCCCCGAAAGCCGTCTTTATTTTTCTGATGGTTTCCACTTGGCTGTCGCCAAGTTTCTGGCAAAATTTGATGCAGTAGCGCTGCTCCAATCGTTCCGCCATTTTCCCTTCCAAGAAAAATCCACCGAGCGCACAGGACCACTCCCCACACAAAGGCTGCTCACAGGCGAATGACGCAGCCGACAGGCGGGAAAAAACTCACGCATGCGCACTAAGGATCAAGGTTGGCTGATGCAATCTCACGTGACTCAGATCAATAAAGTTTAAAAAAAAAAATAAAAGGGTCGGTTTATTATCTAATAGACCTCGTATAAGGCAAAAAGTAGAGGTGACCGTGCACAGCCCTGTTTGGAACCTCTTTCCAGAGTCGAGCTCTTTCATAAAGATCCATTTATTTTGATTCTGGCAGTAAGATTGTTGTATAATGCCTGTATAGTTTTATCAGTTGTATCATGGAAGCCAAACCTATGTTAAACCCTGCATGCACTTTCCAGAACTGTAGTTTTACTAATCTCCACAAAATTCCAATTCAATTTATATAACACCTAAAAAAACAAACAAAAGAAGTCACCCCAAGGTACTTCACAATGGTAACCTCAAACCTTATCAAGCCCCTTATCAAGTGTGTAGGCAACAATAAAAAGTGGGAGGGGGAGAACTCCCTTGAGATAACATACTGAACCTGACTTCACAACAAAGCTGAATTTAATTAAAGGGAATAAAAGTAAACATGAATGGTCAAAACTTCACATTACTACTTCACTGCTTCATCTCAGGGAGCTTTGGTGGCTGCTCTCCTCAGATCTGTTCACTCAGATCTGAGGAGAGCAGCCACTTGAGTCCACTGCATACACATGAATGTGAAGTTGGAAACACCCCAAATCCATCTGCGCCATTTGTTTAGGCCCTGAACCATTGATCATCAAGCTTGGCCCCAAATTGGAGCAATAAATTCACTGTTAGGAAACACTATGATAACAGCATGTAGTGGACAGAGCACTCCTGGCTAAAGGTCTCAAATGTCATGAAAACAGAAAAAATAAAGTGGAACATTGTAGATTAATTAGTGTGACATCACTTAAATGATGTCGGTAAATCTTTTCGCAGTATGAGCTGAAATAGGAGCTGTGCTGAGTTTACATTGAACGTACCTGCTACTGACACTGTGCACATTTCCTGTCACTGCACAGTGTAGAGCGGCAGCGGCTACAGACACGAGCCTGTTTAGATGATACACGTGTGTATCGGTAAGACCCAGAGCCAGTGTCTAATGGCTTACTTGCTGTTGAGCCAGCAAGGTCTGCTCTGTGTCTGCAGCACTCAGCTCGCCCTGCACCATTAGCCACGTCGGTTACATGCTGGTGTGTTCAGAGTTTAGACAAGGATGAATTTGGTCAATCTGGAGAATGTGTCATACAATAACAAACATGTCAGCCTGCTAAATATTACTTTAAAATGGGCCGCTGGTGACTTTTCTTTGTTAGCATCATTGCGCCGCTGCGACCTTTGCTGGCATT